>NC_092731.1:27037166-27067166 GCF_047496885.1 Scyliorhinus torazame
TGACATAATCATTTGGTCCACCACCCCGCAGGAGCATGTTAGTCGCCTCCAGCGCGTATTCAGACGTATACATGAGCATGGCCTCCACCTCAACAGGGCCAAATGCTCTTTTGGGCAGACAGAACTTAAGTTCCTCGGGGTCCACATCTCCCAATTGGGTGTGCAGCCGGATGCGGACAAGGTGGCTGCTATCACAGCCATGAAAACACCAGAGGACAAGAAGGCGGTCCTCCGATTTCTGGGCATGGTCAATTCTTTAGGGAAATTCATCCCTAACCTCGCCTCTCATACCACGGCTCTCAGGAACCTGGTCAGGAAGACGACAGACTTCCAATGGCTCCCTGCCCACGAGCGCGAATGGAGAGAACTCAAGGCAAAACTGACCACGGCCCCGGTCATAGCCTTCTTTGATCCAGCAAAGGAGACCAAAATTTTGACCGATGCCAGTCAATCCGCCATTGGGGCAGTGCTCCTTCAACGTGATGAGGCCTCATCATGGGCCCCCGTTGCATATGCATCATGTGCGATGACCCCCATGGAGCAGCGCTACGCGCAGATAGAAAAGGAGTGCCTGGGCCTTCTGACCGGTGTGGTTAAGTTTCACGATTATGTCTACGGACTTCCTCAATTCACCGTCGTGACCGACCATCGTCCGCTGGTCAATATAATACAGAAAGACTTGAACGACATGACGCCTCGCCTCCAGCGTATTCTTCTCAAGCTCCGGCGATACAACTTCCAGCTGGTATACACCCCAGGCAAGGACCTCATCATTGCTGATGCTCTCTCCAGGGCAGTCAACACTCCATGTGACCCAGCGGGATTTGTCTGCCAGGTTGACGCCCATGTGGCATTTGCGGCCTCCGATCTACCTGCCACGGATGAACGCCTCGTCCAAATTCACCGCGAGACGGCGGCTGACCCCTTGCTACAGCGTGTCATGCGCCACCTAACGGACGGGTACTTTTCATTTAATTTAATTTCATTCAAGGGCCAATGCCCTCAATTCTATAATGTCAGAGATGATCTGGCGGTAGTAGACGGGGTTCTTCTAAAACTGGACTGCATTGTCATCCCGCATAGCATGCGCCAGGTTGTCCTGGAATAACTACACGAGGGCCACCTTGGCGTGGAAAAGTGCCGCCGACGGGCCCGAGAGGCAGTGTACTGGCCCGGCATTAATGAGGACATAGCCAACACAGTGCTCAACTGCCCCACTTGTCAGCGCTTCCAGCCGGCCCACCCACGTGAGACCCTGCAGCCCCATGAGTTGGTCACGTCACCACGGACCAAGGTGGGCATCGACCTGTTCCACGCGCTGGGTAGAGACTATGTCCTGAGCGTGGACCACTTTTTGAATTACCCGGAGGTGATACGGTTGCACGACCTCACCTCGCCTGCAGTCATTCGTGCATGTAAAGAAACCTTTGCTCGACAAGGCATCCCGCTCACGGTTATGTCGGACAATGGCCCCTACTTCGCCAGCCAAGAATGGTCCAACTTTGCCAGGCGGTACAATTTTGCCCATGTGACGTCCAGTCCCCTGTACCCCCAATCCAATGGCGAAGCAGAGAAGGGAGTACATATCATCAAACGGCTCCTCTGCAAGGCTGCCGATGCTGGGTCTGATTTCTACCTTGCCTTGCTGGCCTATCGCTCCGCCCCACTGTCCACTGGCCTGTCGCCAGCCCAATTACTCATGAATCGCACCCTGAGGACGATAGTGCCGTCCATCCATGTCCCAGACCTCGCCCACGTTCCAGTCCTTCGCCGGATGCAGCTGTCTCGTGCACAGCACAAGGCGGCTCATGACTCCGGTGCAGCTGATCTCCCTGCTCTGGCTCCAGATGACAACATCCGCGTCCATCTTCCGGATGGTGGCTGGTCTGCAACTGCTGTTGTCCTTCGGCAGGTGGCCCCCCGCTCGTTCCTGGTTCGTCTACCGGATGGCTCTATTCTGCGCCGCAATTGATGCACCCTTCGTCTCGTTCCACGCTCGCTACGTGATCCTCCAGTGTCGCCTCGCCCTCCTGCTGACCCTGCCACGGACTATGCAGAGCTCCCTGTCACTGTGCCTCCCCCTGACTTTGACGCAGTCCTGCCCTCTCCTGAACTGGCGGCCCTCGACCCACCCTTGAGACGGTCAACCAGAATTCGCGCCCACCTCAGAGACTAAATTTATGAACTTTTCGAATTTATGGACTCTCTGAATTGTTTTGTTGCTTTGTTTGATCGTTTCCCTGGTTTGTATATAGTTACTCGTGTTGCATACTGCTTCTCTGCACCAGGCACCTTCCTATGTAAATAGCTTAGTTCTCATGTACGTAGTCCTGTAAATATGTCTTTGCACCCCACATGTAGTTAGGAACATTATCACCACACATTATTTATTGTCACAAACATACATTTTTTTTATAAAAGGAGGGGTGTCATAATATACACCAGTATATCATGGTGCAGACACACACTGATGGACACACAGTGGGACAATAGAACATAGAAAATACAGCACAGAACAGGCTCTTCGGCCCACGATGTTGTGCCGAACCTTTGTCCTAGATTAATCATAGATTATCATTGAATTTACAGTGCAGTAGGAGGCCATTCGGCCCCTTGAGTCTGCACCGGCTCTTGGAAAGAGCACCCCACCCAAACTCAACACCTCCACCCAACACCAAGGGCAATTTGGACATTAAGGGCAATTTATCATTGGCCAATTCACCTAACCCGCACATCTTTGGACTGTGGGAGGAAACCAGAGCACCTAGAGGAAACCCACGCAGACACGGGGAGGACGTGCAGACTCCGCACAGACAGTGACCCAAGCCGGAATCGAACCTGGGACCCTGGAGCTGTGAAGCAATTGTGCTATCCACAATGCTACCGTGCTGCCCTTGAGAACAAATAAATCTACACTATATAATTTTACCGTAATCCATGTACCTATCCAATAGCTGCTTGAAGGTCCCTAATGTTTCCGACTCAACTACTTCCACAGGCAGTGCATTCCATGCCCCCACTACTCTCTGGGTAAAGAACCTACCTCTGATATCCCTCCTATATCTTCCACCTTTCACCTTAAATTTATGTCCCCTTGTAATGGTTTGTTCCACCCGGGGAAAAAGTCTCTGACTGTCTACTCTATCTATTCCCCTGATCATCTTATAAACCTCTATCAAGTTGCCCCTCATCCTTCTCCGTTCTAATGAGAAAAGGCCTAGAACCCTCAACCTTTCCTCGTAAGACCTACTCTCCATTCCAGGCAACATCCTGGTAAATCTTCTTTGCACCTTTTCCAAAGCTTCCACATCCTTCCTAAAATGAGGCGACCAGAACTGTACACAGTACTCCAAATGTGGCCTTACCAAAGTTTTGTATAGCTGCATCATTACCTCACGGCTCTTAAATTCAATCCCTCTGTTAATGAACGCGAGCACACCATAGGCCTTCTTCACAGCTCTATCCACTTGAGTGGCAACTTTCAAAGATGTATGAACATAGACCCCAAGATCTCTCTGCTCCTCCACATTGCCAAGAACTCTACTGTTAACCCTTAATTCCGCATTCATATTTGTCCTTCCAAAATGGACAACCTCACACTTTTCAGGGTTAAACTCCATCTGCCATTTCTCAGCCCAGCTCTGCATCCTATCTATGTCTCTTTGCAGCTGACAACAGCCCTCCTTACTATCCACAACTCCACCAATCTTCGTATCGTCTGCAAATTTACTGACCCACCCTTCAACTCCCTCATCCAAGTCATTAATGAAAATCACAAACAGCAGAGGACCCAGAACTGATCCCTGCGGTACGCCACTGGTAACTGGGATCCAGGCTGAATATTTGCCATCCACCACCACTCTCTGACTTCTATCGGTTAGCCAGTTCGTTATCCAACTGGCCAAATTTCCCACTATCCCATGCCTCCTTACTTTCTGCATAAGCCTACCATGGGGAACTTTATCAAATGCCTTACTAAAATCCATGTACACTACATCCACTGCTTTACCTTCATCCACATGCTTGGTCACCTCCTCAAAGAATTCAATAAGATTTGTAAGGCAAGACCTACCCCTCACAAATCCGTGCTGACTATCCCTAATCAAGCAGTGTCTTTCCAGATGCTCAGAAATCCTATCCTTCAGTACCCTTTCCATTACTTTGCCTACCACCGAAGTAAGACTAACTGGCCTGTAATTCCCAGGGTTATCCCTAGTCCCTTTTTTGAACAGGGGCACAACATTCGCCACTCTCCAATCCCCTGGTACCACCCCTGTTGACAGTGAGGACGAAAAGATCATTGCCAACGGCTCTGCAATTTCATCTCTTGCTTCCCATAGAATCATGGATATATCCCGTCAGGCCCGGGGGACTTGTCTATCCTCAAGTTTTTCAAAATGCCCAACACATCTTCCTTCCTAACAAGTATTTCCTCGAGCTTACCAATCTGTTTCACACTGTCCTCTCCAACAATATCGCCCCTCTCATTTGTAAATACAGAAGAAAAGTACTCGTTCAAGACCTCTCCTATCTCTTCAGACTCAATACACAATGTCCCGCTACTGTCCTTGATCGGACCCACCCTCGCTCTCGTCATTCTCATATTTCTTACATATGCGTAAAAGGCCTTGGGGTTTTCCTTGATCCTACCCGCCAAAGATTGTTCATGCCCTCTCTTAGCTCTCCTAATCCCTTTCTTCAGTTCCCTCCTGGCTATCTTGTATCCCTCCAATGCCCTGTCTGAACCTTGTTTCCTCAGCCTTACATAAGTCACCTTTTTCCTCTTAACAAGACATTCAACCTCTCTTGTCAACCATGGTTCCCTCACTTGACCATCTCTTCCCTGCCTGACAGGGACATACATATCAAGGACACGTAGTACCTGTTCCTTGAACAAGTTCCACATTTCACTTGTGTCCTTCCCTGCCAGCCTATGTTCCCAACTTATGCACTTCAATTCTTGTCTGACAACATCGTATTTACCCTTCCCCCAATTGTAAACCTTGCCCTGTTGCACGTACCTATCCCTCTCCATTACTAAAGTGAAAGTCACAGAATTGTGGTCACTATCTCCAAAATGCCCCCCCACTAACAAATCTATCACTTGCCCTGGCTCATTACCCAGTACTAAATCCAATATTGCCCCTCCTCTGGTCGGACAATCTACATACTGTGTTAGAAAAGCTTCCTGGACACACTGCACAAACACCACCCCATCCAAACTATTTGATCTAAAGAGGTTCCACTCAATATTTGGGAAGTTAAAGTCGCCCATGACTACTACCCTATGACTTCTGCACCTTTTCAAAATCTGTTTCCCAATCTGTTCCTCCACATCTCTGCTACTATTGGGGGGCCTATAGAAAACTCCTAACAAGGTGACTGCTCCTTTCCTATTTCTGACTTCAACCCATACTACCTCAATAGGGTGATACTCCTCGAACTGCCTTTCTGCAGCTGTTATACTATCTCTAATTAATAATGCCACCCCCCCCCACCTCTCTTTCCACCCTCCCTAATCTTATTGAAACATCTATAACCAGGGACCTCCAACAACCATTTCTGCCCCTCTTCTATCCAAGTTTCCGTGATGGCCACCACATCATAGTCCCAAGTACCGATCCATGCCTTAAGTTCACCCACCTTATTCCTGATGCTTCTTGCGTTGAAGTATACACATTTCAACCCATCTCCGTGCCTGCAAGTACTCTCCTTTGTCAGTGTTCCCTTCCCCACTGCCTCATTACACGCTTTGGCGTCCTGAATATCGGCTACCTTAGTTGCTGGACTACAAATCCCATTCCCCTGCCAAATTAGTTTAAACCCTCCCGAAGAGTACTAGAAAACCTCCCTCCCAGGATATTGGTGCCCCTCTGGTTCAGATGCAACCCGTCCTGCTTGTACAGGTCCCACCTTCCCCAGAATGCGCTCCAATTATCCAAATACCTGAAGCCCTCCCTCCTACACCATTCCTGCAGCCACGTGTTCAACTGCACTCTCTCCCTATTCCTAGCCTCGCTATCACGTGGCACCGGCAACAAACCAGAGATGACAACTCTGTCTGTCCTGGCTTTTAACTTCCAGCCTAACTCCCTAAACTTGTTTATTACCTCCTTTTCCTACCTATGTCGTTGGTACCAATGTGCACCACGACTTCTGGCTGCTCCCCCTCCCCCTTAAGGATCCTGAAGACACGATCCGAGACATCCCTGGCCCTGGCACCCGGGAGGCAACATACCTTCCGGGAGTCTCGCTCGCGACCACAGAATCTCCTATCTATTCCCCGAACCATTGAATCTCCTACAACTATTGCTTTTCTATTCTCCCCCCTTCCCTTCTGAGCCCCAGAGCCAGACTCAGTGCCAGAGGCCTGGCCGCTAGGGCCTTCCCCCGGTAGGTCATCCCCCCCAACAGCATCCAAAATGGTATACTTGTTTTGAAGGGGAACGGCCACGAGGGATCCCTGCACTTTCTGCCTGTTTGTTTTTTTCCCCCTGACTGTAACCCAGCTATTCTTGTCCTGTACCTTGGGTGTGGTTACCTCCTTGTAACTCTTCTCAATCACCCCCTCTGCCTCCCGGATGATCCGAAGTTCATCCAGCTTCAGCTCCAGTTCCCTAACACGGTCTTTGAGGAGCTGAAGTTGGGTGCACTTCCCGCAGGTATAGTCAGTGGGGACACCGGTGGTATCCCTCACCACCCACATCCTACAGGAGGAGCATGTAACTGGCCTAGCCTCCATCCCCTCTTACCTGACAGAATATAGCTGCCCTGTGGACTAACTAGATCTCCGCCCTCCGACCCTGCTCCCAGTCAGCTACACTTTCTGTAAACTCCTGGCTCTCTTCGCACTCTTTGCGGAAATGTCGGAAACAAAATGAAAGGAGCACCTTACTCCCTCCTCTCCTAACTCCCTCGGTCACCAAACTCTCACTATCGCACTCAAATGCACCAAATTCAGCACTCCCTCGGTCACCAAACTCTCACTATCGCACTCAAATGCACCAAATTCAGCACTCCCTCGGTCACCAAACTCTCACTATAGCACTCAAATGCACCAAATTCAGCACTCAGTGCAAACAAAGTCTGCACTGTAGGGGATCACTTTTATACTGTGAATCTAGCCTCTGAAAACTGGCCTAATCCAATTAACTAATTAACAAGCTCCAGCTGCAAGTGCCTACAAGTAGAAGCCTGTTTAAAGCTGATTGAAAATTCACCTTCTTCTAAACCAAACAGCAACTTTTAAGTTAATTAACTAAATAAAAGAAAGACTAAACTTTAGATAAAAATGAAGCCTTATACTCCCTCGGTCACCAAACTCTCACTATCGCACTCAAATGCA
Organism: Scyliorhinus torazame; assembly: GCF_047496885.1. Classification (NCBI taxonomy): domain Eukaryota; kingdom Metazoa; phylum Chordata; class Chondrichthyes; order Carcharhiniformes; family Scyliorhinidae; genus Scyliorhinus; species Scyliorhinus torazame. Next base: position 27,044,512 of record NC_092731.1, read on the forward strand.
CCAAATTCAGCACTCAGTGCAAACCAATCAACACACACAACACCGCAGCCAATCACCAGTTAGAGCACACGCACTATAAAGACAGGGAGCATCAGAGTTCCCGCTCATTCGGGATGCAGCCTCTCAGAAGGACAGAGCTTACATCTTACAGCACAGATCTACACCATGTGCTGAGTGCATAGACTGGTTAGGACAGGCATAGGTCTTTAGTTTAATCTAACATCGTGTTAACCCACAGGGAAAGTATGTTCAATAGTTTCTAACTTAATAAAATAGTGTTGCACTATTTTAAGTGTTGGTGGCCTGTATGTGTTCCACGGATCCAGAGCACCCAACACATCAGATAGATAGATAGATAGAGATACAGACACTGATAGATACAGACAGACAGACATAGATAGATAGATAGAATGATAGCTAGATAGACAAATAGATAGACAAATAGATAGATAGACAGAGAGAAACACAGACAGAGATTCCGATAGACAGAGATAGATAGATAGATAGATAGAGAGAGAGGTAGGTTGATAGATAGATAAGTAGATAGATAGACAGACAGAGAGACAGACAGAAAGAGATTCAGATAGATAAATAGATAGATAGATAGATAGAGAGATAGATAGATAGAGAGAGAGAGAGAGAGAGAGAGAGAGAGAGAGAGAGAGATATAGATAGATAAACAGAAAAAGGTTACAGACAGACAGACAGCGAGGCAGACACAAATAGATGGATGGATGAATGGCTGAACAGATAGACAGATAGCGTTCCTGGCAGCCCTGAGGCCCTCTCTGCAAGCCTGTGTGTGGAAGCAGCCACAGGCTGTCCATGGAGGGGCGCCCTCTCTTCCCTCACCCCCTGACTGCAGGGTGCATTTTTCAATTTCGGAGCGGGGATGCTTCCATCAGGTCAACCTTAGACACGTTTCCTTCGACTTGGGAATCGGACGGGCATCTGTAAAAGCCGAGCTCTGCTCGCTGAGAGGTAATTGGCACGCGGTCAGGGTTGGGGGAGGGTAGGGGTGGTGCTGACTCCGAGGACGATGAAAACGAAAACCTACCCCCGTTACAATTCAATGTGTATTCTGCCGCAATGTTCCCAACCCTCCTCGAGGCCTTACATCTGTCCACCAATCCCTTCACCAAAAGGCTTTCCTGGCCCACCATCCCTCAAACATGTAGTGAAGCGCATGTCTCAATCCTACCTACGTTGGTGATGGTTTGATGAGAGAGTGCGTGCGTGGTGGAGACCCCGTGATGTATTGAACCGCGTAAACCAGCCGCGTCCTGGAGATTGACCTGAAATTCCTGGAGACTCCGGGCTAATCCTGGAGGGTTGGGAGCTGCGGACGTTTCAGCTGCAGCCCACATCTGTACCCAGACCCAGCAGGATTTAAGAATCCTTCCCCAGATGTTGAGGCAGAACTGAAATGCTCAAATTCCTCTCTCCCTTTAAAGGCGGTATTCCAGCTACTGCCCACCGCACCTAGGGTCCAACAGCGCGATGCGCTGGAATACAAACTCAACGGCTGGCCAAGCACCAAGGGGAGACATGCACCGATGACCACTCCCTCTATCACCGGTACACCAGGCCTATCCACAGCCTACACTGCAAAAACCTTGCCAACGCTGCTTCGAAGGCACCTCCGAGGCATGTGACCTCCACCAGCCAGGAGGACAAGGGAAGCGGGCACGTGGGAACGCCATCACCTGCAAGGCCCCTCCATGTCACACACACACCATTTCAACTCCGATATCTCTCGCCTTTCCTTCCTCACTGTTCGACCACAAACCTCCCCTCCCTCACAGAACCTCCACCTCGAAGGTCCCAGATGCTTAAGGAGGTTCCCGACCACCACCTTCCCAGGGGACAACGGGGGACTGTCGATAAACACCGATCTTGGCAACGCCGCCCACATCAAGAGAATGGGTGGGATTCCCCCCACCCCCCGGCATGTGCCGTGTTTTCCGTGATGGCGGCAGCCCGCTCTTGGTCGCCACCGGAATCCCCCGGTCCCGTTGATGCCCACAGCATCTGACGTGTCTGGTCGCCGTGGTGGGTAGGCAGCGGGGTCACCATTGTCAAGACCAGAAGATCCCACCGGCGGGGAGTGTCGGAAAACTCAACCCAACAAATTTCTGAAGATATGGGGGTGGCACAGCGAGTTCAATTCCCGCCTCGGATGACTGTCTGCGCGGAGTCTGCACGTTCTCCCCGTGTCTGCGTGGGTTTCCTCCGGGTGCTCCGGTTTCCTCCCACAGCCCACAGAGGCGCATGATATTGGCCACGTCGAATAAAACAAACGGCAGACAGAATAAAGGAAAATGTGTCCATGAGGTACAAAACGGATGTGAGGAGAGACCCGATTCACAGTCCGAAGATGAGTACTGGCTACCGCTGGTGCTACGAATCGGTACCGGGCCACTCCACGACTGGATGGACAGTCAGCAAAGGAGGAGGTGGACGCCAGGGCAGCAGTATCGCCGGTGCCAGAGATTGTTTATAAGGAGAAGCTCCGACAATCTGGCGGCTATTCTGAAACCCTGACTCAATCTACTGGGTCAAAGTAGAAAGTGGAAGTGGGAGGATCAATGTGAGAAAGCGGTCATGCAAACCAAGGAGGCGTTGCTCAAATCCGAGGTTCCAAGCTGACCCCTGCAGTTGCCGTGCGTAGCTTCACCCTATGGTGTCGGGGCAGTGGTTTGACACATCATGCTTACAGGTGAAAAGAAGCCGATAGTCTTTGCGTCCAGAACATTGAATAAAGCCAAAAGCAATTATGCGAAGGTGGAGAAATAAGCCCACTGGTTTAGCACAGTGGGCTAAAGAGCTGACTTGTAATGCAGAACAATGCCAGCGGGTTCAATTACCATACCAGCCTCCCCGAACAGGCGCCGGAATGTGGCGACTCGGGGCTTTTCACAGTAACTTCATTGAAGCCTACTTGTGACAATAAGCAATTATTATTATTAAGGAGTCATCTTTGGGATAAAACAGTTCTTTCAATTCCTGTACAAATGGAAATTCACATTATCGACGGATCATCGTCCATTAACGATAATGTTCGGATCGCAGGACAGATTAACAGTTTCTCTCAAAACATTTCTGTTAAAGGTTTGACTGGGGACACACCAGAATCACCTGATCTCAAGACAGTGAGTTAAAGTTTGCCTGTGAAACAGGATAGGAGCAAATTCAAAGACATGACAGTTTAACCAGTAATTGTAGATGGGCAATAATCTTCACCTGATTACTGAAGGATCTCTTTCTCAAAGTGGTTTATCCATGGCATCTCTCTGCAGCAAGTATTCCTGAGTCTACCAACTGTATTGAAAAGTGGATTGTGACCCGAGAGGGGTGCTGTATGTCGGGGGATAAAAGTAGCGGTTAGGATTGCTTCATTGAGCCTCGTTTAACTGGTAATTCACAGAATCCCTTTCGTATCATAGAAACCCTAGGGGGCAGAAGGAGGCCATTCAGCCCTTTGGGTCTGCACCGACCCTCTGAAAGAGCACCCTAACACCCACACCTCCATCCTATCCCGGTATTAAGCGTCCACCTGGGGTGAAATATCCTTTCCTCATCGTCTTACCAATTAAATAAAATATTGGAATTCTGTCCGGTATCCGAGCAACCTTTGGGGTCTGGTCCTGGATCGTAATACCTGTACTGGTGTTGCAGTGTTAGTATGAGCCAACAATTGGCTCCACTATTAATGTTGTAGCTCACTCTGTGGAGTTAACCCAAATGCCAACTATTTTCTGATGCTAAGTTTCTAAATGTCAAAAATAAAACTCGAAGGACCCTATCTGGATCTCCTTGTGACATTTCCAATGACACCATCATGTCCCACATGGAACTTAATGGTCCCCATTTATCCTTGTAAGCCACAATCTATTGTAACCAGATTATCTTCTATCTCTGATTGTAACGACATTACCGGACTCAGTATCAACCACAGGAATTAAAAGTCCATTCCAAGTGCCCACATCTCCTGAGAGGAAATTATTTAATCTCTCCTGCGTTATTTGATCTTCTTTCTTTCAGTCATTCATCGATTCATTACTTCTTTTTGCCCGCTGCAGCGCCCAAGTGTTTAGAACGTCAGAGTCCTGACTGCCAAAGCGAATCTTCTTCGCTCAGCTCAAGGAAGAATCACTGAAACGACTACACGATGACATCAATAAGTTCCATCCCACCATCAGACTCACCATGGACTACTCTCCAAAATAAGTTGCATTCTTGGACACACTCATCTCCATCAAGGACGGTCACCTCAGCACGTCGCTTTACCGCAAACCCACGGATAACCTCATGATGCTCCACTTCTCCAGCTTCCACCCTAAACACATTAAAGAAGCCATCCCCTATGGACAAGCCCTCCGTATACACAGGATATGCCCAGACGAGGAGGAACGTAACAGACATCTACAGACTCTGAAAGATGCCCTCGTACGAACGGGATCTGGTGCTCAAGTCATCCAACGCACCGCAGCAAATAACCGCACCGACCTCCTCAGAAGACAAACATGGGACACAACCGGCAGAGTACCCTTCATCGTCCAGTACTTTCCCGGCGCGGAGAAACTACGACATCTTCTTCGCAGCCTTCAACACGTCATCGATGAAGATGAACATCTTGCCAAGGTCATCCCCACACCCCCACTACTTGCCTTCAAACAACCGCGCAACCTCAAATAAACCATTGTTTGCAGCAAACTACCCAGCCTTCAGAACAGTGACCACGACACCACACAACCCTGCCATGGCAATCTCTGCAAGACGTGCCAGATCATCGACATGGATACCACCATTACACGTGAGAACCCCACCCACCAGGTACGCGGTACATACTCGTGTGACTCGGCCAACGTTGTCTACCTCATACGCTGCAGGAAAGGATGTCCCGAAGCGTGGTACATTGGCGAGACCATGCAGACGCTGCGACAACGAATGAACGGACATCGCGCGGCAATCACCAGGCAGGAATGTTCCCTTCCAGTCGGGGAACACTTCAGCAGTCAAGGGCATTCGGCCTCTGATCTCCGGGTAAGCGTTCTCCAAGGCGGCCTTCAGGACCCGCGACAACGCAGAATCGCCGAGCAGAAACTTATAGCCAAGTTCCGCACACATGAGTGCGGCCTCAACCGGGACCTGGGATTCATGTCGCATTACATTCACCCCCCACCATCTGGCCTGCAAAATCCTACCAACTGTCCTGGCTTGACACAATTCATACCTCTTTAACCTGGGGTTACCCCTATCTCTGAATCTGTAACGATTTAATTACCTGCAAATGCTCGCATTCAAAGCATTGTCTGGCATCTGTCTATATATATGTTTCTGGAACATACCTCTTCATTCACCTGAGGAAGGAGCAGTGCTCCGAAAGCTAGTGTTTGAAACAAACCTGTTGGACTTTAACCTGGTGTTGTAAGACTTCTTACTGTGCTCACCCCAGTCCAACGCCGGCATCTCCTCATCACAGCTCAAGGAAGACACCTGAACTAGAGGAGGACAAAGGAAGCACTTCAAAGGCACCCTAAGGGCTTACCTCAAGAAATGCAACATAGACATATGATGCGCCTCATCGGAAGATGAGTTGTGCTCCTCCAGTTTGCGTTGGGCTTCAGTGGGGCTTTGCAGCAGGCCGAGGACGGTCATGTGGGAATGCGAGCGAGGCGTCGAGTTAAAATCTCCCTCAAGCCTTGATTAAGAGCCAAAGGGACTTGGCACGCTAACTCTGGGCGGGGTTCCCTGTCCATTCACGGCAGCGGGATTCTCCGTTGCCGCTTGCAGTGAATGGGAGATTCGGCTGATCGGCAAATTCTCGGTCCTCCCTGGCAGAGGTAGTGGGGCGGAATCGCAACGGAGAATCGCGGCCCCTGTTTCCACCTCCCTGCAGCTGCCACCATACTCTGTTGAGATTTTCCAACGCTCTCCGTTTATTTCAGCTGCCGGGTTCGCAGGGTTTTGCCCATTTCAGCCATGTTGACTGAGGGCTGAATGTTGGTCAAGACACCAGAGAGAACTCTCCGACTTCTCTTTAAAGCGCGGAATCTCTAACGTCCACTAAAGAAGACAGGTGAGGCTTTGGTTCAACAACACATCTGAGAGGTGGCACCTCTGACGAGTCACCCTGAGACGTAGGAGCCGAAGGAGGCCATTCGGCCCATCAAGCCGCTCCGCCATTCAATCCTCTGGACTGCCTCCAATGCCACCATTCCTGTATTATGGGCCAAGTGTGAGTATTTTAGTGAGTCAGGCTTGAAGCCAGCACCTTCGAACTCACCCTCTGCTACCCGTTTATGATTTCTGTCTGAGGCTCAGGGACCTGCTTCAGATATTTACCCTTCTCCTTGAGCCTTCCCGCTGAAATTTAAGCCGCTCCTTTGGCACAATCGGGAGAGATCCTTAGCTGGATTCTCAATCGGAGGGATCCTCCGCTTGGCCGGAAGCACACTCACACCCGCGGATTTCCCGACGGCGTGGGGCTGCCCACAATGGGAAACCCCATTGCCCAGCTGGCGGGACGGAGACTCCCGCTGCCGGCAAGGGGGGGGGAGCGCCGGCTGGCGCGACGGAGAATCCCGCCACCTATCCTCCAATCTCCCGATCGGTTTTCACCTCTTGCTTTTTCTTTCACTGAAATTTATTTAAGTCTTCTCCCTCTCGCGCAGGCTTTCCCCTGTGAAGACTTAAACAGCAGGAGGAGAGAAAGGAGACACTCTGCAAATAAATCAGTGTCTCTTTTCCCTGACCTCGGCCTTGTATTCCGCGCACAGCACCGCACCTTATTAATCATCTTCAGTCGGTGTCGCTTGGGATCTGAGCTTCTCCCTGTTTTTAGTGAAGCAGATGGCGAAGTCAGCTTTTGGGTTATGCGCTTCTGTCCGCCCATTTACTGTGTCAAAATCCACAGAGGCTCCAGGATTGGGCGATCGCCTAGCAACCTAGGAGTGAGGCTGTGTTCCTTCGAATGGAACAGGCCCAGAGTACAATTGAACGAATCACCGGTAGACGAGACCTGACCGATTCTCCGTTCCTGAGACTGCGGGCTGGATTCTCCGATTTTGAGGCTGTGTCCGGAGAAGGTGTCTAGTCTTACGATGAAAAAGTCGGCACCGCCGCGCTGGACGCAGTCCGCAGCCTCCACGCGAGGTTGACGAGAACTCAGAGCACAGGTGATCCTTCCTCGGGCAGTCGGCCCATTGGGGGGGCGGAGTATCGGGGGGGGGGGCCTTCAGGTGACGTCCTGAGGCCGTCCCGACGGCGTGCGGTGCGGTGCACTCATCGGTGATGGAGGGGGCAGAGCGTCCGAAAACAGGCCCCACCCCCGATTTTGGGGTCAAAAAGGATTCTCCGCCCGATCGTCGAATGCGATTCGGCATCGGCAATCGGTCAATGCCGCCCTAGGTGTTGACGCACCTGGACCGATTCAGCGACCATTAATAGGCGAGTACCGGCACCACGTGGAATACAGTCGATTCCAATGGGAAACGGTGCCGGATTCGGCGGGATCCGTGATTGACACACGGGACGCTGACACGCTGCAGCCGCACACACACATTACACTCCCCACACACACTCATCCCAGCCAACAAGGTGGCACTGGTTGCGCTGGAGAGCGCCCATCTCGCTGACGGGTTGGCTGGGGCCAGAGGGCACCTAGGGGGGGGTGCCTGGGGGGGGGGGGGCCCATACGACTGTGGCCCCAGGTTCACAGCGGGCAGTCAGCGGCTCGCGCAGCTCCACGGCTGGCTTTCCGGCTGCGGCAATGGTGTTCCGCGTCCGTCCACGTCGACCCCGCAGCCCACCTCCTGGCCGCAACCCCCCCCCCCCCTCGCTACTCCCCCCAATCCGGACAGAACCCCCGGCCAGCAGTGGAACGCGTTGATGCTGCTTCCGAGGCGACGGAGATTTGCACCTTGGCTTTAAGGCAGCACCCGTCACGTTTTTGGCACCAAGACGGATTCTCCACCCAACCGCGTTTCTGGCAGCATCTGTGGAGAGGGCGGGAGGGAGAGAGTTAACATTTCATGTCCCAATGACCCCTGTACAGGGCTGTGCTGCAGAAGGATCACATGGGCTCGGAACGCTAACTCCAGTCGAGATTCTCCGACCTCGTCCGTTGCCGCCCCACTACGTCCCAGCCAAAACTCCTATTTTGGGGCAGGTAAAAGGTCATTCAGACATTCCCGAGCGGCCATGGTCTCGTTCCGTTTCTGTGAACCAGGTATCTGGCGAATCACTACCTCGGGGACGTGCCAGTGAGTTTGTGTGTGGGTGCGTGTGCAGGCGTGTGTGTTTTAGTTGCCCATTTCAGTTATTAAGACACCAATAATATCTTCCGAGCAGATTCTCCCTACATAGTTCCATCTGCTCACCACTAGGTGACAAACTGCTCCAGGACTCCACCTCAACCAGCTTGCATCCATTAATATGAAAGAAAGCGATGAATACAACACAACAATTTTTTTTAAATGCCAGTGGCTTGCACAAAGTCCTGATCGAGGATCTGATGCGATTTCAGCTAATGTCTACAAGGTTAAAGGTCAACCAAACTCTTCCAGGTCACGGGGCGACCTCGGAGCAACCCTGCAAAGAGCACAAAGTTCCAGGGTCCCGGCTCGGGTCACTGTCTGTGTGGAGTCTGCACGTTCTCCCCCGTGTGTGCGTGGGTTTCCTCCGGGCGCTCCGGTTTCCTCCCACAAGTCACGAAAGACGTGCTTGTTGGGTGAATCGGACATTCTGAATTCCCCCTTAGTGTACCCGAACAGGCGCCGGAGTGTGGCGACTGGGGGATTTTCACAGTAACTTCATTGCAGGGTTAATGTACGCCTACTTGCGACACCAATAAAGATTATTATTTAGCGTGAAAAGAACTCGCCAACCAGAGAGTGATCTCCTCCCCATCACCAGCAAGACCTTTACCAGGATCGTTTTGAATCGCTGAACGCAACATCCCGGGCCTTAGGGGGCAGGAGGGAGGGATGTTTAGGGGTTGGGTGTATTGGAAAGCAAAATAGGAGCAAGGACGCTGATGGTTCCCTTTGAAGTTGAAGTGTTGCGAGCGAGGAAGTGAGCGCAGCTTTAATGTTGCTCGAGCCCATTCAGCTGGTGCCTGTACACCAAAGTGCCTCGTCAGCAGATCAGGGTCTGTGACTGGCAGTGATTGATGACCAGTGCGGCCCAGCCATATGCTGATGCTAATCGCGGATAAAGCTCCGCGTTTCAGTCATCAGAGCAACATTAACCCGTTCCGCTGCAGGACATCACTCCGCATCCACCCCTCAAGGCACGTTGTGTGCGGGGAAATCTTTGCCGGTTTGTCTCCATTTCACCTTGCCTTGACAGTTTCTAGCACAAGCCCCGGCCTCTCCGGACCCCATATCCCCAGCCCCATCAGCTAGTCTGACCCGCTGGTAACGGGTGCGTCGGCCCACTTCCCAAAGGACGTGGCTGTGCTCTTGCTGGGGTTTCTCTTCGTTCTGGCAGGCCCGTTCGAACAGGCCGCAGATACTCATCAGTCCGCTCACTGACAATGGATCAGGGCAGAGGATGGTGACGTTGTCCCATGTACAGAGAGGCCTTGGCCTGAGTGCTTGCACTGCCCCCAGATACGCACCCCCCCCACCCTTATTCCTTCACCTTTCCTGATGAAAGCTTTGATACAACGCACAAACAGGACAGGGGAGAGAAGCCAGTCCAGCCCGACTCCAGATTTGATTGGAAAGCTTCCGATCCCCTCCCATTTATTAAAACTGCTTGACTGCTGTTTAAGCAGAGCAGTTGGCTCCAATTCAGGTTCTCGCTATAACTCCATTTTGGACAGCACATCCATCATGTAGGTGTGTGATGTTCTGTTAACGGCCTTCTCCTGGTCCAAATCGATGAGGCAGGTATTCACCCCCTTGCCCTGCACATAAGCAATCGTATCCCTGAGGAGCGCAAGCCTATCAAGAGATCTTCCTGCCTGGCACAGCACAAATCTGGATCACTAACTCCAGAGCAAACTCGACCGATTGGCGGAATGTTCCAGTACACATTAAGCACTCCAATGCGTCGCCAATTTCTCATTTCCTCCCTCTCCCCCTTCCGCTTGGAGACGAGGGCAATGATGTCTTTCCTCATGGATTCTGACCTGCTTCCGGCCAGGAGCATATTCCCGTACACGTCCAGGAGGTCTGTGCCAATCCGACCCCACGGTTTGGCCGGGCAAAACTGTTCCTTCCGCACGTTTTTATAATCTTTATTAGTGTCACAAGTAGGCTTATAGTAACACTGCAATGAAGTTACTGTGAAAATCCCCTCGTCGCCACACTCCGGCGTCTGTTCGGGTCCACAGAGGGAGAATTCAGAATGTCCAATTCACCTCATTTTAGCTCACCTCAAAGGAGTCGGCGGCCTTTGCCAGCTCGCTGCTTGTCGAAGCTCTCCTCTCGGGCGACATGGTATCTCAGTGGTTAGCACTGCTGTTTCACAGCATCAAGGTCCCGGGTTCGATTCCCGTCTTGGGCCACTGTCTGTGCGGAGTCTGCACGTTCTCCCCGTGTGTGCGCGGGTTTCCTCCGGGTGCTCCGGTTTCCTGCCACAAATCCCGAAAGACGTGCTTGTTAGGTGAATTGAACATTCTGAATCCTCCCTCTGTGTACCCGAACAGGCGGCGGAGTGTGGCGACTAGGGGCTTTTCACAGGAACATCATTGCAGTGTTAATGTAAGGCTACTTGTGACAATAAAGATTATTATTATTTACTATTGTCTATGATGGGAGGCCATGCTATCAGTGGGATTGTACAGCCTGGAAAACAGCGATTTGATTCTCGGTAGTCACTGGGTAATATTCAGACCAGAATGCTTGGGAGCAGGGCATTTCAGAATGTTTGGGTGAGCTCCGGTTTCCTCCCACAGTCCAAAGATGTACAGGTTAGGTGGGGTTAGGGGGATAGGATGGGGGAGTGGGCTGAGGTAAGGTTCTCTTTCAGCGGGTCGGTGCAGAGTCGATGAGCCGGACGGCCTCCTCCAAACCTGAATGGATTCTACGGTAACCACAAATGTGTGAACCAGCCACCAATCAGCGTCTTGGATACGATTTACATCCTCATAACCTTCGTCAGCGGATTCATTTCTCTGGCGATGAGGAAGCTCCCTTGTTCGCCCTGTTGTGGGCCAGGGTTTAGAGAACCCCAAAGTGTATCATGGAGTTCACCTGACCCACAACTTTTACTAGACTGTGGTATGGGGAGCACACGGCCCACTCTACAGGTGTGGGACAGCAGAAATGGAAAAGTATTTTTTAAAGCAAAACAATGTTTATTCTATGAACTCAAGTTAACCTTTTTAAAACATACAGTGAACATCTTAGCAGCCATCAATTCAAATACAACCCCCAAAGAATACAACACTAAGTAATCCTTAATAACTTCCCAAACAGCAGCCAGAAGACAAAAGGAACACCTTTTAACAGAAGCACATCAGGTTTACATTCACTACTGAGAACATTTATAATTCTGAATCACCAAATGATCAAGAGACAGTCTTTTCATGGCAGAGAGATCAACAGTACACCTGCTCTGTCTGGCTTCAGCTCCAACACTGAAAACGAAACTAAAACACACCCTGCAGCAAACAGCCTAAAACAAAAGTAAAAAGCTGACAGACAGCCCAGTTCCACCCACTCTCTGACATCACTGCAGTAGTAAACATCCATTTCTTAAAGGTACACTCACTAGATATTTATATACACACCCATTTATAAACACCCATTTCTTAAAGGTACTCTCACTACAGATATTTATATACACACCCATTTATAAACACCCATTTCTCACATGACAACCCCGATAGGGTTGCTCTGCCTGGGTGACATTGGGGGTAGTAAGCACGGAGGTTCGCGCTGTGTTACCATTCTGCTTTTCCTCAGGGATGTTGATGCTCCCGGCTTCCCCCGCAGCTGGGATGCGCTGGGCACTGCGCTGTTTTGGAGCTGGGGAGGAAGAGGGGGGGCGGAGGGTCTTCTCCTCCAGCTCATTAATGTTTGGCTCCTTCTTTTACGAGTGTTATCGTGTTTGCCTTTTCATGGAATCCCTACAGTACGGAAGGAGGCCATTCAGCCCATCGAGTCTACATCGGTCCTCTGAAAGAGCTTCCTATCTTTTTAAAAAATAAATTTAGACGACCCAATTATTTCTTCTCCCAATTAAGGGGCAATTTAGCGTGGCCAACCCACCTACCCTGCACATCTTTGGGTTGTGGGGGTGAAACCCAAGCAGACACAGGGAGAACGTGCAAACTCCACACGGACAGAGTCCCAGGGCCGGGATTCGAACCCGGGTCCTCAGTGCCACAGTCCCAGTGCTAACCACTGCACCACATGCTGCCAAGAGCTTCCTACCTAGGCCCAATCTCCCGCCCTATCACCGTAACCCCACCTAACTTGCACATCTTTGGACACGAAGGAACAACTTAACATGGTCAGTCCATCTAACCGGCACATCTTTGGACTGTGGGAGGAAACCGGAGCGCCCGGTGGAAAGCCACGCAGGCACGGGGAGAACGTGCAGACTCCACACAGACAGTCACCGGAGGCCAGAATTGAACCTGGGCCCCAGTGCTGTGAAGCAACAGTGCTAACCACTATGCCGCCGTGCCGCCCTAGTCACCTTGGCTCATCTGGTGAGGAGCCACCACCATTGTCCACTTCAGACATCATCTGCTTCTTGCCATGTGTTTGGGTTCTGGTTGCGTCCATTTTGGGGGAGGCGTCTTCTTCACGGTTTGCCTCACTGGGGGGTTCTCTTTGCAGGGAGGGATGCTGGCCTTGCAGTGGCCTGGCTCACCAAGTCTCCCCCACCTCGTCATGCTGTCTCATCACATGCGTTCTTATTGTATTTTGGTCCCTACAATATTGTTAATAATCTCACTTTAAGTTGGTGACGATGAGAAGCTCGTTGGGCAGGCGTTCTCCGTTTGGGAGACGAAGTTCTCCCGCCGGAGTGGAATCGGGCCTGGTCTGCGCGGGCACCAGGGGCAGCGCCCAGGAGCGACTTAAACCCCCCCCTCGCCATGCTAATTTAGTCGTGGCTGGGAGCTCCCGGGATTCCGAATATCGCTATCGGGCCGCCATCTAGAGCGAGCGGCCTGACACCGAGGTCTGTCGGCTGCACCCCCCCCCCCCACACAATGCAGACTCTTCCCCCCCCCCCCACGGCTGACAAATAGGGGCATCCATGCCCCCTACCACTATGGAAATTGCAGGGTGACCCCCCCCCCACGTCAGCACGCATGCATGAGGGTGACCCAAACCCCCTCCTCCACCGACCCTCCATCAGAGCCCCCCCGTAGTCAAGCCCCCACCCCCCCCCATCAGACCTCCATATCCGACCCCCCCCCCAATCAGATCGCATATCAGAGATTTACCACCATGCAGTGACGCAGCAACCCCCTCAATGGGAGCTTCACGGAGGAGGTCAGAGGATTGGCGGACGCTGACGTCCGTGCCCGTGTCCCTGCCGCGGAGCACCGCAGGGCTGAAACGGGCGCAGCCATGGCCGGACGCATCCCTGGTGTCGGGCTGCCCCCGCCACATTGAAAGCCCCACCAGCTCCAGACCTTCGCTTCGGTTGACCACCACAAGAGTCTCTGGTGGTGGTCAACGTGCAGCCCACCATTTTGTCCTGAGTGCGGCTCACGAGACATTTTGTTGGGATTTGTGACATTCCTCTGGTTTCCATCCGCGTAGCTTTTTTCCCATTGGTATAACTGAAGCAAGGACCTAAGAAGTGAGTGCACGTGAAGTGAGGAGCATGCTGATTACGCACAGCATTGACTGTCATGAATTTGCATGGAAACAGCAGTAAATTAAAGTTTATGAAACATAACAGGATGCGCGACGTAGGGGCTGGTTTAGCACACTGGGCTAAATAGCTGACTTTTAAAGCAGACAAAGGCAGGCCAGCAGCACGGTTCAATTCCCATACCAGCCTCCCCGAACAGGCGCCGGAATGTGGCGACTGGGGCGTTTCACAGTAACTTCATTTGAAACCTACTTGTGACAATAAGCGATTTTCATTCATTTTTCATTCATGTACCGCAACAGATAGAAATCTGCCTAGAAACAGCAGTAGCCAGTATTCAAAAGGCCTCAATGAGATGTGTCGCTCCCCTACGATAAGTTTAGAATGCAGTTCAGGTCTCAAATGAGAATGGCTTACGAGGAGAAGCAGCTTAGAGACCTTTGAGATAGATCAATGAGGTATAAATATGCCGATGTATCGTAAAGGAAGTTGATCGGGGCAGACAGCCGAATACACAGAAGCCAGAAGGCCAGTTGCCACCTAACAGGCTCAGAAAGCAGACAAATCAGGTGCCCAGCCAGCAGCCGCAGGCCAGGTTTTACATGGAACAGTCTTGAACTCTGAGAGCCAGTACAGTGCAGAAAACCTTCGGAAAGGCAGTTTGACTATCTTTATTGGACCAGGAAAAGACATTTCCCAGACACAATTATAATCCCTGCTAATCCCTGCATTGTGCGGTAATTATAAGCTGCTTTGAACGTACAGATTGATTCACTTTGGATGTTGTTTCGGGAACAGGGGATGTCTTACCGAGTTCGGGTATCGTAGATGCATTTTGGAATAAGGAGGTACATTCTACATAAACTGTGTGTGTGTTCTTAGTAATTCAGATACTGTAATTGCCAAAGAGTAGAGTCATAGAACATACAGTGCAGAAGGAGGCCATTCGGCCCATCGAGTCTGCACCGACCCACTTAAGCCCTCGCTTCCACCCTATCCCCGCAACCCAGTCACCCCTCCTAACCTTTTTGGTCATTAAGGGCAATTTATCATGGCCAATCCACCTAACCTGCACATCTTTGGACTGTGAGAGGAAACCGGAGCACCCGGAGGAAACCCACGCAGATACGGGGAGAACATGCAGACTCTGCACAGACAGTGACCCAGCAGGGAATCGAACCTGGGACCCTGGCGCTGTGAAGCAACAGTGCTAACCACTTGTGCTACCATGCAGCCCCTCATCCTGTTTGTGTACATTTGAAGTCCTTTACTTTAATAAATACATTTATAATTGTTACATGGCGAATGGGCTGTTCATTCACATGGGGCTTCTCTGTCTCCTCACAACTATTACAAAAACAAAACTACAGACTCCCACGAACCACTGTTCTAAATTAGGATACCCTCACAGATAACATCAGCATGCTTCTGTTTTGTTACCTGTGTGGTAGGTAACATGTGCTACTCAATCCTTGGTTAGTGATGAGGTATTCTGAATCCCGATGAAGAAGATTCAAACTCTTCCAGTAGTAACAAAAGGTTTATTGAGTAACTGCAACAATATTTACATGAGTTCTTTACTTTAACTTTGATACTAGTGATAAGGTTAACAAAATCTAACTATGGTAACTATACGTAACTCCACTGGCCATCTAAACTAGTCTGCCGTTGTTTTGATCACAGTGCACCCAAGAGAGAGAGAGAGAGAGACAATGTGGCTGCCTTTTATACCACTGTTGGTCCGGCCCTCTAGTGAGCATGTGGTGCTACTGATTACACATTAACCCCTTGTGTACATGCACACACAGAGATCACCACATCCCCCTTTTTTTCGTGTTACATATTTTCTGTATGTTTTAAAGAAAATTGAACAAATATAATGGATGCAGTTTGCAAAGACATTACATAAAATCAATCAGTTAGCCCGTCAAATGTTGATACATCTAGTCTCTTAAGTTTTTTTTTGCTTGCGAGACATAGGTAGACAAATGATGTTATGTACAAGTTGTGATGATCTTGACGAGTATACAAAGCCAATTAATATTTATGAGTCCAATCTTAATTTTAAAAAAAAATTATTTTGCGAGTCCATACTTTATGAGTTTGTTCGGTCGAGTTGCTTTCGTCTTCTGTTGTTGAAGTGGTGATGTTGATATTGTTATTTCTTTGTGAACGTCGTCAGTGTTCCGGTGTTTAAGTAACCAAGAAGTCATCAATGAGGGATGTGAATGGTCGAATCTCTTTGTTGTCTGATTTATGCCTTTTCTTTTTCTATCCTTGTGGTCGCGATTCTGTGTTACATCCTTGTTGTCTGACCTGGACTTTTTCTTGTGTTTGTGGTATTGATTCTGCAAGTCGTCTTTCTTGAAAGCTGGTTTTCTTGTTTGTTGTGGAGCAAATGTGAATTTGTGAGATTTGTTGCCGTGCCGTGGCATGTTTGTACTCTTGCCGTTGTTTTGCAGTGTGCTGCGGCAATGTCCTTCATGAGTGACTGTGAGAGCCGGGCGCTCCCTCTGCATCCAAAGTGTAAATATTTCTTTTGCTTTCAACATTTTAAAAAAATGTGTTCATGAAATGCTGGTGGTGCAGTCTGGGCCAGCATTCATTGCCCAACTCTGAGGGCGTTTTCAGAGTTAACCACATAGCTGAGGGCCTGGAGTCACATGTAGGCCAGACCGGGTAAGGACGACAGATTTCCTTCCCTAAAGGGACATTAGTGAACCAGGTTTTATGACGATCGGCAATGGTTTCAGGCCATCAGTGAACTTTTTAATTCCAGATTTTTATTGAATTCAAATTCCACCATCTGCCGAGGTGGGATTCGAACCCAGGTCCCCAGAACGTTACCCTGGGTCTCTGGATTACTAATCCTGCCACAATACTACTTCGCCATCGCCTCCCCGTTTGAAGTTGATGATAGTTCTATTAATATATAAACAATTAAGCATTTTCTGTAACTCATTATAAGACATTCAGCATGCATTCAATGTATTTCATCTTGTCTATGGGGTGAAGGTTCGGGAACAAACCCGATTCCAATCTTGCCACCCTCTGAGGTGAGGGAGGGTCACAGGTACGGCCCGCTCGCTGGTTGAGGTTGCCCACCGCTGGGTTGAACGGTGCCATCCTGCGTTCCCTACGGGTCAGTGGCACGCAGTGGGGCCATTCCTGCTGACCCTCCCATATCTAACCATTGTGCCACCATGACTCAAAGGAGGGCGGTACGGTAGCACAGTGGTTAGCACTGTTGCTTCACAGCGCCAGGGTCCCAGGTTCGATTCCCGTCTTGGGTCACTGTGCGGAGTCTGCACGTTCTCCCCCGTGTCTGCGTGGGTTTCCTCCGGGTGCTCCGGTTTCCTCCCACAAGTCCTGAAAGACGTGCTTGTTAGGCGAATCGGACATTCTCAATTCTCCCTCCGTGCACCTGAACAGGCACCGGAATGTGGCGACTGGGGGCTTTGCACGGTAACTTCATTGCAGTGTTAACGTAAGCCGACATTGTGACAATAAAGATTATCAAATGAAAAAGAACCTTGAGAGCTTCCTGAACTTTCTGCTTTTGGACAAACAATGCCTTGCTTCCTTCAAAGGCTGCTGTGTAACCAACACCGTGAGTCACCGATTGCCTGACATATATGAGAGAGGGAGAGAGAAAGAGAGAAGATGTTGTAAGACTTGCCATTTGTCCTTTCATACTCATTGTTGTGCTGTGAAAAAGGCCTCAACCCCCCCAGGCTGCAGCATAAAATATCCATCAGTGCACACATTCGATATGGAGGAACAATGGTTATTCGCAATTGCAGGCTGTATTCTTGCACAAAACAGCTATGTCCAATTTCCATCCCATCAAGGCTGATACTATTGGGTGGTTTTCATTCAGATATAGTTTTATTTGGCCTTCTCTGTCATTGTAGACGGGAGATCTGCAGGGGCACCTCACCAACAGGAGTCAAGCCCCTATCGTCCCACAGCGTCGAGTACCTCAGTGTGTTTTTTAAAAAAGTTAATTCTTCCACAAGTTTCAATATTTATGGGGTCCCTTTCTAATTCCCCTCGCCCCTGCGGAGACCGCTGAATGTGCTCCATTAAGATCCACACAGACCAATCGCGGGTCAACTCTCAGCAAGGGGGCGACCATTGTGGACCCGGGATGACAAGGAAAAGTCAGAGACAAAGGAGACGTTTCCTTGAGAAGTGAAAGCCACAAAGCAGGACAGATATCACTCATGTCCTTTAGGTGTACAATGTTGCATTGGGAAAGCGGGCAGCAAAATCAAAGACCCCCCTCCCACCCGGGTTATTCCCTCCAACAACCTCTTCCATCGGGCAGGAGATACAAAAGTCTGAGAACACGCACTAACAGATTCAAAAACAGCTTCTTCCCTGCTGCTACCAGACTCCTGAATGGCCCTCTTATGGACTGAACTGATCTCTCTACACATCTTCTCTACTGTGTAGCACTGTACTCCATGTGTTTCACCCGATGCCTGTGTCTATGTATTTACACTGTGTATTCATAGTGGGTGCGATTCTCTGCTCCCGCGACTAAGTGCCCACGGCGTCGTGAACGCCGTCGAGGTTCACGACAGTGCGAAACGGCCCCGATCTCGACCGATTCAGGGCCCGAAAATGGGCTAGGATCGGGGCCGCGAGAAACTCGGGGGGCATGTCGCGAAAGCAGCGTCGTCAGCACGCGCTGGGCATTGGCGCCGCGTAAAAGCAGCGCCGCGTAAATGACGCGGCCGGTGCCGCATAACTGGTGTAACTGGCGTCACCCGCGCATGCGCGGTTGCCTTCCTCACCGAGGCCGCCCCGCAAGAAGATGTCGGATGGATCTTGCGGGTCAGCGGAGGAAAGGAGGTCCTCCTTCAGAGAGGCCAGACCCCTTTGGAGTCCTACCCTGGTGAAAGAACCCTCGCCCCCCCCCCCCCCCCCACAGGCCACCCCCCTCAGCGTTCCCGCGCTGTTCCCGCCGGCAGCCACCAGGTGTGAATGGCAATGGCGGGAAGCCGTCGTTTTGGGCAGGCCGCTCGGCCCATCCTGTCCGGAGAAGAGCGGGTGTTGCGGAGAATCGCCATTTTGGGTGTCCCGGGCGATTCTCCGGCCTGGGCCGTGCAGAACTCGACGGGGCCGTTCTCGCCGCTTGGGTGAATCGCGGGAGGGCGTCGGACCAGCGTCGTGGGGAAAAATGGCGATTCTCCCAACCGGCGCGGGAGCGGAGAATCGCGCCCAGTATGTCCTATGTTTTTTCATGTATGGAACGATCTGCCCGGACTGTAGGCAGAACAATACTTTTCACTGTACCTCAGTACACGTGACAATAAATCTAAATCTAAATCATTCCACGAGACCATGATTGATCTGGGGCTGGACTCTCTGTTTGGGAGACTATGCACCTACGCCAGCGTGAAACCAGTGGTGTTTTACGCCAGGAGAAATGGTGCAAAATGGCCGCCGATCCCCTGCTCCAGGGGGGGCCAGCAGGAAGGCAGCATAGAACACCCAGCTCTAGCTGCCGATACGGCCCGGAGCATCGCCGGGTTTGTGGCCGCGCATGCTTCAGGCCACAAACCCGCAAAAGTGGTCCCCCCCCCTCCCACTTCGGCCGCTCGCGTGCCCCGGACCGCCCCACAACAGTGCCCCCAGCCACCCCTGCCCGCGGATCGGCCCTCCCCCGACTCTGGCGGCGATGGACTGAGTCCGCAGCCGCCACGCTGAGCTCCCGACGGGTGAGACCTATTGCTCTTTTTAACCTTAGTCTATTTGCTCTGTTTACGTCACCTTTGCTCATGAGTCGCCAGGTATCTTTATGATACCGCCACGTGGTTCAAGTTCAGGTTATGATTAATAATACAGCACACCGCTTAGTAAGGATTAAAACAACGACCATTTATTATATACAACAAGCAATATTAATACCCTAATACTACTTTCTATATAATAAACCTATCACTACTGGCCAATACCTAACTTAGGAAGAGCCCACCAGGTCAGAGAAACGAATGGCTTGTCCAATCAAATCTGGCCCGCATGGATTCAAAAGGCTGCTACAGGTCGGTGGCTAGGTGTCTCTACCGGATAGCGATCGCTGGATTCAAACTTACCATTGCCGGTGGCTGGTCTTGCGAAGGTCTCGAGCAGGCGAAGACAGGAGAGGGAGAGATCTGAACTTGGACCCTCACTTTTATAGGGCCCAGGGGCTTCCCGCCTCCCGGGGCGGCCCTTGACCCTGAGTCCCAAGTGATTGGATCTGTCCCCAGTCTCTGGGGTCGATGTGTCCAATGGTGAGGCGATTCCTCGATCGGGGGGTGGTCGCTCACCTGTCTTTGTTTCGGCCACTGCAGGCGCCGACAGGTCTGGCCCGGTATTCAATTGCTAATATGTTGCAATTGTTCCCGGGGATAGCCGATTTAACTGTGGATGTCTGAGTAGATTGGCTGCAAACAGTCCTGAATGCAACTGCGGATAACTGGGTTGATGGGCTGTTGATAGCCCTGAGTATCGATCTGGGCTACGTTCCCAGAGCTGAATATGCAAACCTGTCTGCAGCTGCCTGCTTGTGTCTTCTTGGCTGCTTTTCCCAGCAGTCTTTCGGGTTAGCCGTTTTAAACTGGGTTTTGGCCAGATTAATCGGAACGCAGCCATTTTACATGGCTACAGACCACACATGTCCCACGCCGTCGGGGACTCGGCCGTTCGGGGGTGGAGCATCGGGGGGGCGGGCCTCAGGCAATGGCCTGGGGCTGTGGATACAGCGTGCGGCATACTCCCAGAGTACACCGCTTTTCAGGGGGCAGAGCATCGCGAAAGTGGTGCCCCCCCCCCCCGATTTTGGGGGTCATCGGGGATTCAGCAGCCCCCCCCTCGCCGAACGCGATTTCGGCGCGGGGATCGGAGAATCCAGCCCCTGATTTTAACCTCCCGCCTACACCCCCCCCCCACCCCCGAGTAACCTATCACTCCCTTGCTTACCAAGAATCGACCCACCTCTGCCTTAAAATTATTCAAAGCTTCTGCTCCCACCGCCTTTTGTGGAAGAAAGTTCCAGAGACTCACCCCCCCCCCCCCCTCGAGAGAAAACATTTCTCCTCATCACCATCTCAAATGAGTGACCCCTTATTTTTAAACCGTGACCCCTTGTTCTCGAGTCTCCTACAAGAGGAAACATCCTCTCCACATCCACCCTGCCAGTACCCCTCAGGATCGTAAAGGATACGATCAAGATGCCTCTTACTCTTCTAAACTTAGTGGATACAAGCCTAACCTCTCCAAGCTTTCCTCATAATTTGATTTGATTTATTATTGTCACATGTATTAGTATACAGTGAAAAGCATTGTCTCTTGCACGTTGTACAAACAATGCACCGTACATAGGGAAGGAAGGAGAGACTGCAGAATATAATGTTACAGTTATAGCAAGGTGTAGAGAAAAGATCAACTTAATACGAGGTAGGTCCATTCAAAGGTCTGATGGCAGTCGGGAAGAAGCTGTTCTTGAGTCGGTTGGTACGTGACCTCAAACTTTGGTATCTTTTTCCTGACGGAAGGAGGTGGAAGAGAGTATGTCCGGGGTGCGTGGGGTCCTTAATTATGCTGGCTGTCTTTCCGAGGCAGCGGGAATTGTAGACAGAGTCAATGGATGGGAGGCTGGTTTGCGTGATGGACTGGGCTACATTCACAACCTTTTGTAGTTTCCTGCGGTCTTGGGCAGAGCAGGCTCCATACCAAGCTGTGATACAACCAGAAAGAATGCTTTCTATGGTGCATCTGTAGGAGTTGGTGAGAGTCGTAGGTGACATGCCAAATTTCCTGTGTCTTCTGAGAAAGTAGAGTCGTTGGTGGGCTTTCTTAACTATAGTGTCGGCATGGGAGGACCAGGACAAGTTTTTGGTGATCTGCACACCTAAAAACTTGAAGCTCTCAACCCTTTGATGTAGACAGGGGCATGTTCTCCACTAGGCTTCCTGAAGTCGATGACAATCTCCTCCGTTTTGGTGGCATTGAGGGAGAGATTATTGTCGTCGCACCAGTTCACCAGATTCTCTATCTCATTCCAGTACTCTGTCTCATCAAGACAAGCAGGAGGGGCAGTGAAGTAGTGGTGTTGTCGCTGGACTAGTGACCCAGAGACCCAGGGTAATGCTCTGGGGACCCGGCTTCGAATCCCACCCTGGCAGATGGTGGAATTTGAATTCAATAAACTATCTGGAATTAAAAGTCTAAGGTGGCCGTGAAACCAATGTCAATTGTCGTAAAAATCCATCTGGTTAAATAATATGTCCATGGCCTACAAGTGACTCCAGACCCACAGTAATGTGCTTGCCTCTTAAATGCCTTCAGTGATGGGCAGTAAATGCCGGCCCAACCAGCGACGCCCATGAATGAATTAACAAAAACATACAGGCATGCCCTCTCCCACACCTCTCATATCCATCCGCTACCTCTGGGAAAACCCCACTCACCCGGGCCCGTGTCTTGTGGACTCTGTGCACCACCTTAAACTTTATAAGACTCATCCTTGCGCAGGGCCGAGATTGAGTTCACTTGGCATATTACTTCGCACCAGAGTCCCCATCCTATCTCCCTCCCCAACTCCTCCTCCCACTGCCGCTTGATCCTTTTCTAAGATCGGGCCCTCCTCTCCCAACCACCCTTACATGTCCCCAATCCTACACTCAACCCATCCATACGGTAGCACAGTGGTTAGCACTGTTGCTTCACAGCGCCAGGGTCCCGGGTTCGATTCCTGGCTTGGGTCACTATCTGTGAGGAGTCTGCACGTTCTCCCCGTGTCTGCGCGGGTTTCCTCCGGGTGCTCCGGTTTCCTCCCACAAGTCCCGAAAGACCCGCTTGTTAGATGA
>NC_092731.1:27069666-27072887 GCF_047496885.1 Scyliorhinus torazame
CCGGGTCCCTGCCGCTGTGAGGCAGCAGTGCTAACCACTGTGCTACCGTGCCGCCCCAAACAATTGTTTTGAGCAACTATCAAGCCATTACCTGTGAGTAACTCAATTTTAGATTACCCAGAACTTTTAAAAGCCTTTAATCTTGGAACAAATGGGCTCCGTAATAGTTTGATACAAGTAAAATACTGCTGTGCTGGAAATACAAAATAAAACAGAAAATGCTGGCGAGACCCAGGTGGTGAATTTTGGGTTCAATAACAATCTGGGATTAAAGTCTAACGATGATTGTTGTTTAAAATTCCATCTGGTTCATCGAATGTCTTTAGGGAAGGAAATCTGCCGTCCTTACCCGGTCTGGCCTACATGTGACTCCAGACCCACGGCAATGTGATCGACTCTTAAATACCCTGCAGAAATGGCCGAGCGAGACACTCAGTTCAAGGGTAATTAGGGATGGGCAACAAATGTTGGTCCCAGTGACGCCCACACATCCAATCAACAGTCAAAAAAAAAGACTTTCTTTGCCAATTTACCACATGTGAGATCTGAAATTGGGCTCTCCGAAGTGGTTGTCCAGTATTTTATTTGTAGCACAGTGGCTAGCACTGTCGCCTCACAGCTCCAGGGTCCCAGGTTCGATTCCCGGCTTGGGTCACTGTCTGTGCGGAGTCTGCACGTTCTCCCCGTGTCTGCGTGGGTTTCCTCCGGGCGCTCCCGGTTTCCTCCCACAAGTCCCGAAAGACGTGCTTGTTGGTGAATTGGACATTCTGAATTCTCCCTCTGTGTACCCGAACAGGCGCCAAAGTGTGGCGACGAGGGGATTTTCACAGTAACCTTCATTGCAGTGTTAATGTAAGCCTACTTGTGACAATAAACGTTTTTATTATTCTACCTCCTTCTATTCCAGCTTATTATTTCCCAGAACCTCTCCTTCCTATAAACCACGGACTTCCAAAATGCACCAGGCGCCGACTTGTCAACGTGACCCCCGTGGGCGGTT
The DNA here is from genome assembly GCF_047496885.1 of Scyliorhinus torazame. Classification (NCBI taxonomy): domain Eukaryota; kingdom Metazoa; phylum Chordata; class Chondrichthyes; order Carcharhiniformes; family Scyliorhinidae; genus Scyliorhinus; species Scyliorhinus torazame. The sequence goes on from NC_092731.1 coordinate 27,070,667, forward strand.
TTGTTTTAACCTTGGATTTACACTCAATAAGATACTTGCGAGGGTTTCTCTTCCCCAACAAAACGGCGAGGAGCGAGACTGTGACATTCCCCCGGACTGACTCCCCGTCTGAACCAGCGCCTTCGCTTGACGGAAAATCAACTGAGGGCGAACAGTAAGGCCCGAAAGATTTGTGAGGCAAGAGTTTCCCGTACGCATTAAACCCCAGCTCAAATATCACCAAAGGATAAACACCACAAAGTTGTGATGAATGATATTTAACAGGGCAGTTTACAGTCTGTCCTGACCCTTAAATATTGACCTTAATTGAAACGAATCTATTTAGCACTGACAATTAACCTGGAGCACAAAATGTCAGCAAGCAATAATTCCACTCAAAGATAATTTACTGACCAAATCCCATTCTCTATCGGCTGGCCAATCTCCTGGAACACAGTGGCAATGTTGAAAAACCCCAAGACCTCTGTTTATGACTCTCTGGTTAATAGGAATCCCATATAAAACATTGTGTATAACTTGCCCCTATAATATTCACTGATATAACACACATTGGTTATGACTCTCCTGCTAATGAAAACCCATAACACCAGCTGACTGGGACTCTCTCTCTCTGATAGAAAACTGTATTAAATGCTCTTTCACTCACACCTCGATGTGACATTCTTTGATACGAATATAATTCTGTCAGTATTTTAGGTACGGTGTCAGCCTTGACTTAATGGAAGCGCTCCCGCATCTGAGTGAGAAAGTTATGCATTGAAGCCCCCACTCCGGGGGCTTCAGGCCGTGATCTAGGCCAGAGAGTGGCCTGAGAGGGCAGCACGGTAGCACAGTGGTTAGCACTATCGCTTCACAGCTCCAGGGTCCCAGGTTCGATTCCCGGCTGGGTCACTGTGCGGAGTCTGCACGTTCTCCCCGTGTGTGCGTGGGTTCCCTCCGGATGCTCCGGTTTCCTCCCACAGTCCAAAGATGTGCAGGTTAGGTGGATTGGCCGTGATAAATTGCCCTTAGTGTCCCAAAATTGCCCTTAGTGTTGGGTGGAGGTACTGGGTTATGCGGATAGGGTGGAGGCGTGGACCTTGGGTAGGGTGCTCTTTCCAAGAGCCGGTGCAGACTCGATAGGCCAAATGGCCTCCTTCTGCACTGCGAATTCTGTAATTCTATAAGAGTGGGCCTCATGATTGAAATTGGGCATGTTCAAGAACCATGACCCCATGATTAACGTCAAATACATTTTCTAGAATCCCGACAGTGCAGAAGGAGGCCATTTGGCCCATCGAGTCTGCACCAGCCCTCTGCAAGAGCACCTTACCTTGGCTCAATTCCCCATCCTGTAATGCCACCTAACCTACACAACCTTTTGGACACTAAGGGGTCATGTAGCATGGCCAATCCGCCTACCCTGCACATCTTTCCCCTGAGTGGAAGGTCAGTTGCCAGGGGGCATTGATTTAAGGTAATGGGCAGAAGATTTAGTGGGGAAACAGCTTTTTCACCCACAGCGTAGGCATTGTCGGGTTTTTGCAGGACATTGCCCTTTTAAGTGTGCAGCTCCACAGTTGCCGCACGTCATGACGTCATGGCGTTCGTTACGTCACTGCGCATGCGCAGTTCGGTCTGGCGTCGGGCGCTGCCTGCGCTGCACTTCCCTCAGTGTTGACGTAGGTTTTGACGCGCACAAATGCGGGAGGCCTTGAAAAGCGCGCGAAATGGCCGCCCTCGTCCGGGCCGCGGGTCGGGGAGAAACTCGATTGCCTGGACGCGTTTGGCCTCGTGGGTGGCCTGGCTTGCCGATTCGGGTCGCGTGGGACCCCCTCCGTGCCGATTCGGTCGCCTGAAATTGGGCATAGAGCGGCTAGTCGCATTCTCATGCAGGACACAGGCTTCAACTGCAGATGCTATGGTCAGGCCTTTAATTTTTCGAAGCTGCTGGCGTAGGCCACTGGAGGGCAATGCCAAAAACGATCTGGTCCTGGATCATGGACTCTGAGGTGGTGTCGTAACCGCAGGACTGCGCGAGTATGCGGAGGTGCATCAGGAAGGACTGAAAGAGCTCATCCTTACCTTGCAGGCGCTGCTGAAAGACATACCTCTCAAAGCTTTCGTTGACCTCAACGTTGAAGTGCTTGTCGAGCTTGAGGAGGAACCGTGTCATACTTAGCTTTGTTCTCGCCTTCCGCGAACACCAGGGAGTTGTATACATCGATGGCGTGCTGACCTG